>NC_139390.1:0-20000 GCF_054392235.1 Sus scrofa
AACCCTAACCCTAACCCTTTTTTTTTTTTTAACCCTAACCCTAACCCTAACCCTAACCCTAACCCTAACCCTAACCCTAACCCTAACCCTAACCCTAACCCTAACCCTAACCCTAACCCTAACCCTAACCCTAACCCTAACCCTAACCCTAACCCTAACCCTAACCCTAACCCTAACCCTAACCCTAACCCTAACCCTAACCCTAACCCTAACCCTAACCCTAACCCTAACCCTAACCCTAACCCTAACCCTAACCCTAACCCTAACCCTAACCCTAACCCTAACCCTAACCCTAACCCTAACCCTAACCCTAACCCTAACCCTAACCCTAACCCTAACCCTAACCCTAACCCTAACCCTAACCCTAACCCTAACCCTAACCCTAACCCTAACCCTAACCCTAACCCTAACCCTAACCCTAACCCTAACCCTAACCCTAACCCTAACCCTAACCCTAACCCTAACCCTAACCCTAACCCTAACCCTAACCCTAACCCTAACCCTAACCCTAACCCTAACCCTAACCCTAACCCTAACCCTAACCCTAACCCTAACCCTAACCCTAACCCTAACCCTAACCCTAACCCTAACCCTAACCCTAACCCTAACCCTAACCCTAACCCTAACCCTAACCCTAACCCTAACCCTAACCCTAACCCTAACCCTAACCCTAACCCTAACCCTAACCCTAACCCTAACCCTAACCCTAACCCTAACCCTAACCCTAACCCTAACCCTAACCCTAACCCTAACCCTAACCCTAACCCTAACCCTAACCCTAACCCTAACCCTAACCCTAACCCTAACCCTAACCCTAACCCTAACCCTAACCCTAACCCTAACCCTAACCCTAACCCTAACCCTAACCCTAACCCTAACCCTAACCCTAACCCTAACCCTAACCCTAACCCTAACCCTAACCCTAACCCTAACCCTAACCCTAACCCTAACCCTAACCCTAACCCTAACCCTAACCCTAACCCTAACCCTAACCCTAACCCTAACCCTAACCCTAACCCTAACCCTAACCCTAACCCTAACCCTAACCCTAACCCTAACCCTAACCCTAACCCTAACCCTAACCCTAACCCTAACCCTAACCCTAACCCTAACCCTAACCCTAACCCTAACCCTAACCCTAACCCTAACCCTAACCCTAACCCTAACCCTAACCCTAACCCTAACCCTAACCCTAACCCTAACCCTAACCCTAACCCTAACCCTAACCCTAACCCTAACCCTAACCCTAACCCTAACCCTAACCCTAACCCTAACCCTAACCCTAACCCTAACCCTAACCCTAACCCTAACCCTAACCCTAACCCTAACCCTAACCCTAACCCTAACCCTAACCCTAACCCTAACCCTAACCCTAACCCTAACCCTAACCCTAACCCTAACCCTAACCCTAACCCTAACCCTAACCCTAACCCTAACCCTAACCCTAACCCTAACCCTAACCCTAACCCTAACCCTAACCCTAACCCTAACCCTAACCCTAACCCTAACCCTAACCCTAACCCTAACCCTAACCCTAACCCTAACCCTAACCC
The DNA here is from genome assembly GCF_054392235.1 of Sus scrofa. NCBI lineage: Eukaryota > Metazoa > Chordata > Mammalia > Artiodactyla > Suidae > Sus > Sus scrofa. The sequence goes on from NC_139390.1 coordinate 1,554, forward strand.
TAACCCTAACCCTAACCCTAACCCTAACCCTAACCCTAACCCTAACCCTAACCCTAACCCTAACCCTAACCCTAACCCTAACCCTAACCCTAACCCTAACCCTAACCCTAACCCTAACCCTAACCCTAACCCTAACCCTAACCCTAACCCTAACCCTAACCCTAACCCTAACCCTAACCCTAACCCTAACCCTAACCCTAACCCTAACCCTAACCCTAACCCTAACCCTAACCCTAACCCTAACCCTAACCCTAACCCTAACCCTAACCCTAACCCTAACCCTAACCCTAACCCTAACCCTAACCCTAACCCTAACCCTAACCCTAACCCTAACCCTAACCCTAACCCTAACCCTAACCCTAACCCTAACCCTAACCCTAACCCTAACCCTAACCCTAACCCTAACCCTAACCCTAACCCTAACCCTAACCCTAACCCTAACCCTAACCCTAACCCTAACCCTAACCCTAACCCTAACCCTAACCCTAACCCTAACCCTAACCCTAACCCTAACCCTAACCCTAACCCTAACCCTAACCCTAACCCTAACCCTAACCCTAACCCTAACCCTAACCCTAACCCTAACCCTAACCCTAACCCTAACCCTAACCCTAACCCTAACCCTAACCCTAACCCTAACCCTAACCCTAACCCTAACCCTAACCCTAACCCTAACCCTAACCCTAACCCTAACCCTAACCCTAACCCTAACCCTAACCCTAACCCTAACCCTAACCCTAACCCTAACCCTAACCCTAACCCTAACCCTAACCCTAACCCTAACCCTAACCCTAACCCTAACCCTAACCCTAACCCTAACCCTAACCCTAACCCTAACCCTAACCCTAACCCTAACCCTAACCCTAACCCTAACCCTAACCCTAACCCTAACCCTAACCCTAACCCTAACCCTAACCCTAACCCTAACCCTAACCCTAACCCTAACCCTAACCCTAACCCTAACCCTAACCCTAACCCTAACCCTAACCCTAACCCTAACCCTAACCCTAACCCTAACCCTAACCCTAACCCTAACCCTAACCCTAACCCTAACCCTAACCCTAACCCTAACCCTAACCCTAACCCTAACCCTAACCCTAACCCTAACCCTAACCCTAACCCTAACCCTAACCCTAACCCTAACCCTAACCCTAACCCTAACCCTAACCCTAACCCTAACCCTAACCCTAACCCTAACCCTAACCCTAACCCTAACCCTAACCCTAACCCTAACCCTAACCCTAACCCTAACCCTAACCCTAACCCTAACCCTAACCCTAACCCTAACCCTAACCCTAACCCTAACCCTAACCCTAACCCTAACCCTAACCCTAACCCTAACCCTAACCCTAACCCTAACCCTAACCCTAACCCTAACCCTAACCCTAACCCTAACCCTAACCCTAACCCTAACCCTAACCCTAACCCTAACCCTAACCCTAACCCTAACCCTAACCCTAACCCTAACCCTAACCCTAACCCTAACCCTAACCCTAACCCTAACCCTAACCCTAACCCTAACCCTAACCCTAACCCTAACCCTAACCCTAACCCTAACCCTAACCCTAACCCTAACCCTAACCCTAACCCTAACCCTAACCCTAACCCTAACCCTAACCCTAACCCTAACCCTAACCCTAACCCTAACCCTAACCCTAACCCTAACCCTAACCCTAACCCTAACCCTAACCCTAACCCTAACCCTAACCCTAACCCTAACCCTAACCCTAACCCTAACCCTAACCCTAACCCTAACCCTAACCCTAACCCTAACCCTAACCCTAACCCTAACCCTAACCCTAACCCTAACCCTAACCCTAACCCTAACCCTAACCCTAACCCTAACCCTAACCCTAACCCTAACCCTAACCCTAACCCTAACCCTAACCCTAACCCTAACCCTAACCCTAACCCTAACCCTAACCCTAACCCTAACCCTAACCCTAACCCTAACCCTAACCCTAACCCTAACCCTAACCCTAACCCTAACCCTAACCCTAACCCTAACCCTAACCCTAACCCTAACCCTAACCCTAACCCTAACCCTAACCCTAACCCTAACCCTAACCCTAACCCTAACCCTAACCCTAACCCTAACCCTAACCCTAACCCTAACCCTAACCCTAACCCTAACCCTAACCCTAACCCTAACCCTAACCCTAACCCTAACCCTAACCCTAACCCTAACCCTAACCCTAACCCTAACCCTAACCCTAACCCTAACCCTAACCCTAACCCTAACCCTAACCCTAACCCTAACCCTAACCCTAACCCTAACCCTAACCCTAACCCTAACCCTAACCCTAACCCTAACCCTAACCCTAACCCTAACCCTAACCCTAACCCTAACCCTAACCCTAACCCTAACCCTAACCCTAACCCTAACCCTAACCCTAACCCTAACCCTAACCCTAACCCTAACCCTAACCCTAACCCTAACCCTAACCCTAACCCTAACCCTAACCCTAACCCTAACCCTAACCCTAACCCTAACCCTAACCCTAACCCTAACCCTAACCCTAACCCTAACCCTAACCCTAACCCTAACCCTAACCCTAACCCTAACCCTAACCCTAACCCTAACCCTAACCCTAACCCTAACCCTAACCCTAACCCTAACCCTAACCCTAACCCTAACCCTAACCCTAACCCTAACCCTAACCCTAACCCTAACCCTAACCCTAACCCTAACCCTAACCCTAACCCTAACCCTAACCCTAACCCTAACCCTAACCCTAACCCTAACCCTAACCCTAACCCTAACCCTAACCCTAACCCTAACCCTAACCCTAACCCTAACCCTAACCCTAACCCTAACCCTAACCCTAACCCTAACCCTAACCCTAACCCTAACCCTAACCCTAACCCTAACCCTAACCCTAACCCTAACCCTAACCCTAACCCTAACCCTAACCCTAACCCTAACCCTAACCCTAACCCTAACCCTAACCCTAACCCTAACCCTAACCCTAACCCTAACCCTAACCCTAACCCTAACCCTAACCCTAACCCTAACCCTAACCCTAACCCTAACCCTAACCCTAACCCTAACCCTAACCCTAACCCTAACCCTAACCCTAACCCTAACCCTAACCCTAACCCTAACCCTAACCCTAACCCTAACCCTAACCCTAACCCTAACCCTAACCCTAACCCTAACCCTAACCCTAACCCTAACCCTAACCCTAACCCTAACCCTAACCCTAACCCTAACCCTAACCCTAACCCTAACCCTAACCCTAACCCTAACCCTAACCCTAACCCTAACCCTAACCCTAACCCTAACCCTAACCCTAACCCTAACCCTAACCCTAACCCTAACCCTAACCCTAACCCTAACCCTAACCCTAACCCTAACCCTAACCCTAACCCTAACCCTAACCCTAACCCTAACCCTAACCCTAACCCTAACCCTAACCCTAACCCTAACCCTAACCCTAACCCTAACCCTAACCCTAACCCTAACCCTAACCCTAACCCTAACCCTAACCCTAACCCTAACCCTAACCCTAACCCTAACCCTAACCCTAACCCTAACCCTAACCCTAACCCTAACCCTAACCCTAACCCTAACCCTAACCCTAACCCTAACCCTAACCCTAACCCTAACCCTAACCCTAACCCTAACCCTAACCCTAACCCTAACCCTAACCCTAACCCTAACCCTAACCCTAACCCTAACCCTAACCCTAACCCTAACCCTAACCCTAACCCTAACCCTAACCCTAACCCTAACCCTAACCCTAACCCTAACCCTAACCCTAACCCTAACCCTAACCCTAACCCTAACCCTAACCCTAACCCTAACCCTAACCCTAACCCTAACCCTAACCCTAACCCTAACCCTAACCCTAACCCTAACCCTAACCCTAACCCTAACCCTAACCCTAACCCTAACCCTAACCCTAACCCTAACCCTAACCCTAACCCTAACCCTAACCCTAACCCTAACCCTAACCCTAACCCTAACCCTAACCCTAACCCTAACCCTAACCCTAACCCTAACCCTAACCCTAACCCTAACCCTAACCCTAACCCTAACCCTAACCCTAACCCTAACCCTAACCCTAACCCTAACCCTAACCCTAACCCTAACCCTAACCCTAACCCTAACCCTAACCCTAACCCTAACCCTAACCCTAACCCTAACCCTAACCCTAACCCTAACCCTAACCCTAACCCTAACCCTAACCCTAACCCTAACCCTAACCCTAACCCTAACCCTAACCCTAACCCTAACCCTAACCCTAACCCTAACCCTAACCCTAACCCTAACCCTAACCCTAACCCTAACCCTAACCCTAACCCTAACCCTAACCCTAACCCTAACCCTAACCCTAACCCTAACCCTAACCCTAACCCTAACCCTAACCCTAACCCTAACCCTAACCCTAACCCTAACCCTAACCCTAACCCTAACCCTAACCCTAACCCTAACCCTAACCCTAACCCTAACCCTAACCCTAACCCTAACCCTAACCCTAACCCTAACCCTAACCCTAACCCTAACCCTAACCCTAACCCTAACCCTAACCCTAACCCTAACCCTAACCCTAACCCTAACCCTAACCCTAACCCTAACCCTAACCCTAACCCTAACCCTAACCCTAACCCTAACCCTAACCCTAACCCTAACCCTAACCCTAACCCTAACCCTAACCCTAACCCTAACCCTAACCCTAACCCTAACCCTAACCCTAACCCTAACCCTAACCCTAACCCTAACCCTAACCCTAACCCTAACCCTAACCCTAACCCTAACCCTAACCCTAACCCTAACCCTAACCCTAACCCTAACCCTAACCCTAACCCTAACCCTAACCCTAACCCTAACCCTAACCCTAACCCTAACCCTAACCCTAACCCTAACCCTAACCCTAACCCTAACCCTAACCCTAACCCTAACCCTAACCCTAACCCTAACCCTAACCCTAACCCTAACCCTAACCCTAACCCTAACCCTAACCCTAACCCTAACCCTAACCCTAACCCTAACCCTAACCCTAACCCTAACCCTAACCCTAACCCTAACCCTAACCCTAACCCTAACCCTAACCCTAACCCTAACCCTAACCCTAACCCTAACCCTAACCCTAACCCTAACCCTAACCCTAACCCTAACCCTAACCCTAACCCTAACCCTAACCCTAACCCTAACCCTAACCCTAACCCTAACCCTAACCCTAACCCTAACCCTAACCCTAACCCTAACCCTAACCCTAACCCTAACCCTAACCCTAACCCTAACCCTAACCCTAACCCTAACCCTAACCCTAACCCTAACCCTAACCCTAACCCTAACCCTAACCCTAACCCTAACCCTAACCCTAACCCTAACCCTAACCCTAACCCTAACCCTAACCCTAACCCTAACCCTAACCCTAACCCTAACCCTAACCCTAACCCTAACCCTAACCCTAACCCTAACCCTAACCCTAACCCTAACCCTAACCCTAACCCTAACCCTAACCCTAACCCTAACCCTAACCCTAACCCTAACCCTAACCCTAACCCTAACCCTAACCCTAACCCTAACCCTAACCCTAACCCTAACCCTAACCCTAACCCTAACCCTAACCCTAACCCTAACCCTAACCCTAACCCTAACCCTAACCCTAACCCTAACCCTAACCCTAACCCTAACCCTAACCCTAACCCTAACCCTAACCCTAACCCTAACCCTAACCCTAACCCTAACCCTAACCCTAACCCTAACCCTAACCCTAACCCTAACCCTAACCCTAACCCTAACCCTAACCCTAACCCTAACCCTAACCCTAACCCTAACCCTAACCCTAACCCTAACCCTAACCCTAACCCTAACCCTAACCCTAACCCTAACCCTAACCCTAACCCTAACCCTAACCCTAACCCTAACCCTAACCCTAACCCTAACCCTAACCCTAACCCTAACCCTAACCCTAACCCTAACCCTAACCCTAACCCTAACCCTAACCCTAACCCTAACCCTAACCCTAACCCTAACCCTAACCCTAACCCTAACCCTAACCCTAACCCTAACCCTAACCCTAACCCTAACCCTAACCCTAACCCTAACCCTAACCCTAACCCTAACCCTAACCCTAACCCTAACCCTAACCCTAACCCTAACCCTAACCCTAACCCTAACCCTAACCCTAACCCTAACCCTAACCCTAACCCTAACCCTAACCCTAACCCTAACCCTAACCCTAACCCTAACCCTAACCCTAACCCTAACCCTAACCCTAACCCTAACCCTAACCCTAACCCTAACCCTAACCCTAACCCTAACCCTAACCCTAACCCTAACCCTAACCCTAACCCTAACCCTAACCCTAACCCTAACCCTAACCCTAACCCTAACCCTAACCCTAACCCTAACCCTAACCCTAACCCTAACCCTAACCCTAACCCTAACCCTAACCCTAACCCTAACCCTAACCCTAACCCTAACCCTAACCCTAACCCTAACCCTAACCCTAACCCTAACCCTAACCCTAACCCTAACCCTAACCCTAACCCTAACCCTAACCCTAACCCTAACCCTAACCCTAACCCTAACCCTAACCCTAACCCTAACCCTAACCCTAACCCTAACCCTAACCCTAACCCTAACCCTAACCCTAACCCTAACCCTAACCCTAACCCTAACCCTAACCCTAACCCTAACCCTAACCCTAACCCTAACCCTAACCCTAACCCTAACCCTAACCCTAACCCTAACCCTAACCCTAACCCTAACCCTAACCCTAACCCTAACCCTAACCCTAACCCTAACCCTAACCCTAACCCTAACCCTAACCCTAACCCTAACCCTAACCCTAACCCTAACCCTAACCCTAACCCTAACCCTAACCCTAACCCTAACCCTAACCCTAACCCTAACCCTAACCCTAACCCTAACCCTAACCCTAACCCTAACCCTAACCCTAACCCTAACCCTAACCCTAACCCTAACCCTAACCCTAACCCTAACCCTAACCCTAACCCTAACCCTAACCCTAACCCTAACCCTAACCCTAACCCTAACCCTAACCCTAACCCTAACCCTAACCCTAACCCTAACCCTAACCCTAACCCTAACCCTAACCCTAACCCTAACCCTAACCCTAACCCTAACCCTAACCCTAACCCTAACCCTAACCCTAACCCTAACCCTAACCCTAACCCTAACCCTAACCCTAACCCTAACCCTAACCCTAACCCTAACCCTAACCCTAACCCTAACCCTAACCCTAACCCTAACCCTAACCCTAACCCTAACCCTAACCCTAACCCTAACCCTAACCCTAACCCTAACCCTAACCCTAACCCTAACCCTAACCCTAACCCTAACCCTAACCCTAACCCTAACCCTAACCCTAACCCTAACCCTAACCCTAACCCTAACCCTAACCCTAACCCTAACCCTAACCCTAACCCTAACCCTAACCCTAACCCTAACCCTAACCCTAACCCTAACCCTAACCCTAACCCTAACCCTAACCCTAACCCTAACCCTAACCCTAACCCTAACCCTAACCCTAACCCTAACCCTAACCCTAACCCTAACCCTAACCCTAACCCTAACCCTAACCCTAACCCTAACCCTAACCCTAACCCTAACCCTAACCCTAACCCTAACCCTAACCCTAACCCTAACCCTAACCCTAACCCTAACCCTAACCCTAACCCTAACCCTAACCCTAACCCTAACCCTAACCCTAACCCTAACCCTAACCCTAACCCTAACCCTAACCCTAACCCTAACCCTAACCCTAACCCTAACCCTAACCCTAACCCTAACCCTAACCCTAACCCTAACCCTAACCCTAACCCTAACCCTAACCCTAACCCTAACCCTAACCCTAACCCTAACCCTAACCCTAACCCTAACCCTAACCCTAACCCTAACCCTAACCCTAACCCTAACCCTAACCCTAACCCTAACCCTAACCCTAACCCTAACCCTAACCCTAACCCTAACCCTAACCCTAACCCTAACCCTAACCCTAACCCTAACCCTAACCCTAACCCTAACCCTAACCCTAACCCTAACCCTAACCCTAACCCTAACCCTAACCCTAACCCTAACCCTAACCCTAACCCTAACCCTAACCCTAACCCTAACCCTAACCCTAACCCTAACCCTAACCCTAACCCTAACCCTAACCCTAACCCTAACCCTAACCCTAACCCTAACCCTAACCCTAACCCTAACCCTAACCCTAACCCTAACCCTAACCCTAACCCTAACCCTAACCCTAACCCTAACCCTAACCCTAACCCTAACCCTAACCCTAACCCTAACCCTAACCCTAACCCTAACCCTAACCCTAACCCTAACCCTAACCCTAACCCTAACCCTAACCCTAACCCTAACCCTAACCCTAACCCTAACCCTAACCCTAACCCTAACCCTAACCCTAACCCTAACCCTAACCCTAACCCTAACCCTAACCCTAACCCTAACCCTAACCCTAACCCCTAACCCTAACCCTAACCCTAACCCTAACCCTAACCCTAACCCTAACCCTAACCCTAACCCTAACCCTAACCCTAACCCTAACCCTAACCCTAACCCTAACCCTAACCCTAACCCTAACCCTAACCCTAACCCTAACCCTAACCCTAACCCTAACCCTAACCCTAACCCTAACCCTAACCCTAACCCTAACCCTAACCCTAACCCTAACCCTAACCCTAACCCTAACCCTAACCCTAACCCTAACCCTAACCCTAACCCTAACCCTAACCCTAACCCTAACCCTAACCCTAACCCTAACCCTAACCCTAACCCTAACCCTAACCCTAACCCTAACCCTAACCCTAACCCTAACCCTAACCCTAACCCTAACCCTAACCCTAACCCTAACCCTAACCCTAACCCTAACCCTAACCCTAACCCTAACCCTAACCCTAACCCTAACCCTAACCCTAACCCTAACCCTAACCCTAACCCTAACCCTAACCCTAACCCTAACCCTAACCCTAACCCTAACCCTAACCCTAACCCTAACCCTAACCCTAACCCTAACCCTAACCCTAACCCTAACCCTAACCCTAACCCTAACCCTAACCCTAACCCTAACCCTAACCCTAACCCTAACCCTAACCCTAACCCTAACCCTAACCCTAACCCTAACCCTAACCCTAACCCTAACCCTAACCCTAACCCTAACCCTAACCCTAACCCTAACCCTAACCCTAACCCTAACCCTAACCCTAACCCTAACCCTAACCCTAACCCTAACCCTAACCCTAACCCTAACCCTAACCCTAACCCTAACCCTAACCCTAACCCTAACCCTAACCCTAACCCTAACCCTAACCCTAACCCTAACCCTAACCCTAACCCTAACCCTAACCCTAACCCTAACCCTAACCCTAACCCTAACCCTAACCCTAACCCTAACCCTAACCCTAACCCTAACCCTAACCCTAACCCTAACCCTAACCCTAACCCTAACCCTAACCCTAACCCTAACCCTAACCCTAACCCTAACCCTAACCCTAACCCTAACCCTAACCCTAACCCTAACCCTAACCCTAACCCTAACCCTAACCCTAACCCTAACCCTAACCCTAACCCTAACCCTAACCCTAACCCTAACCCTAACCCTAACCCTAACCCTAACCCTAACCCTAACCCTAACCCTAACCCTAACCCTAACCCTAACCCTAACCCTAACCCTAACCCTAACCCTAACCCTAACCCTAACCCTAACCCTAACCCTAACCCTAACCCTAACCCTAACCCTAACCCTAACCCTAACCCTAACCCTAACCCTAACCCTAACCCTAACCCTAACCCTAACCCTAACCCTAACCCTAACCCTAACCCTAACCCTAACCCTAACCCTAACCCTAACCCTAACCCTAACCCTAACCCTAACCCTAACCCTAACCCTAACCCTAACCCTAACCCTAACCCTAACCCTAACCCTAACCCTAACCCTAACCCTAACCCTAACCCTAACCCTAACCCTAACCCTAACCCTAACCCTAACCCTAACCCTAACCCTAACCCTAACCCTAACCCTAACCCTAACCCTAACCCTAACCCTAACCCTAACCCTAACCCTAACCCTAACCCTAACCCTAACCCTAACCCTAACCCTAACCCTAACCCTAACCCTAACCCTAACCCTAACCCTAACCCTAACCCTAACCCTAACCCTAACCCTAACCCTAACCCTAACCCTAACCCTAACCCTAACCCTAACCCTAACCCTAACCCTAACCCTAACCCTAACCCTAACCCTAACCCTAACCCTAACCCTAACCCTAACCCTAACCCTAACCCTAACCCTAACCCTAACCCTAACCCTAACCCTAACCCTAACCCTAACCCTAACCCTAACCCTAACCCTAACCCTAACCCTAACCCTAACCCTAACCCTAACCCTAACCCTAACCCTAACCCTAACCCTAACCCTAACCCTAACCCTAACCCTAACCCTAACCCTAACCCTAACCCTAACCCTAACCCTAACCCTAACCCTAACCCTAACCCTAACCCTAACCCTAACCCTAACCCTAACCCTAACCCTAACCCTAACCCTAACCCTAACCCTAACCCTAACCCTAACCCTAACCCTAACCCTAACCCTAACCCTAACCCTAACCCTAACCCTAACCCTAACCCTAACCCTAACCCTAACCCTAACCCTAACCCTAACCCTAACCCTAACCCTAACCCTAACCCTAACCCTAACCCTAACCCTAACCCTAACCCTAACCCTAACCCTAACCCTAACCCTAACCCTAACCCTAACCCTAACCCTAACCCTAACCCTAACCCTAACCCTAACCCTAACCCTAACCCTAACCCTAACCCTAACCCTAACCCTAACCCTAACCCTAACCCTAACCCTAACCCTAACCCTAACCCTAACCCTAACCCTAACCCTAACCCTAACCCTAACCCTAACCCTAACCCTAACCCTAACCCTAACCCTAACCCTAACCCTAACCCTAACCCTAACCCTAACCCTAACCCTAACCCTAACCCTAACCCTAACCCTAACCCTAACCCTAACCCTAACCCTAACCCTAACCCTAACCCTAACCCTAACCCTAACCCTAACCCTAACCCTAACCCTAACCCTAACCCTAACCCTAACCCTAACCCTAACCCTAACCCTAACCCTAACCCTAACCCTAACCCTAACCCTAACCCTAACCCTAACCCTAACCCTAACCCTAACCCTAACCCTAACCCTAACCCTAACCCTAACCCTAACCCTAACCCTAACCCTAACCCTAACCCTAACCCTAACCCTAACCCTAACCCTAACCCTAACCCTAACCCTAACCCTAACCCTAACCCTAACCCTAACCCTAACCCTAACCCTAACCCTAACCCTAACCCTAACCCTAACCCTAACCCTAACCCTAACCCTAACCCTAACCCTAACCCTAACCCTAACCCTAACCCTAACCCTAACCCTAACCCTAACCCTAACCCTAACCCTAACCCTAACCCTAACCCTAACCCTAACCCTAACCCTAACCCTAACCCTAACCCTAACCCTAACCCTAACCCTAACCCTAACCCTAACCCTAACCCTAACCCTAACCCTAACCCTAACCCTAACCCTAACCCTAACCCTAACCCTAACCCTAACCCTAACCCTAACCCTAACCCTAACCCTAACCCTAACCCTAACCCTAACCCTAACCCTAACCCTAACCCTAACCCTAACCCTAACCCTAACCCTAACCCTAACCCTAACCCTAACCCTAACCCTAACCCTAACCCTAACCCTAACCCTAACCCTAACCCTAACCCTAACCCTAACCCTAACCCTAACCCTAACCCTAACCCTAACCCTAACCCTAACCCTAACCCTAACCCTAACCCTAACCCTAACCCTAACCCTAACCCTAACCCTAACCCTAACCCTAACCCTAACCCTAACCCTAACCCTAACCCTAACCCTAACCCTAACCCTAACCCTAACCCTAACCCTAACCCTAACCCTAACCCTAACCCTAACCCTAACCCTAACCCTAACCCTAACCCTAACCCTAACCCTAACCCTAACCCTAACCCTAACCCTAACCCTAACCCTAACCCTAACCCTAACCCTAACCCTAACCCTAACCCTAACCCTAACCCTAACCCTAACCCTAACCCTAACCCTAACCCTAACCCTAACCCTAACCCTAACCCTAACCCTAACCCTAACCCTAACCCTAACCCTAACCCTAACCCTAACCCTAACCCTAACCCTAACCCTAACCCTAACCCTAACCCTAACCCTAACCCTAACCCTAACCCTAACCCTAACCCTAACCCTAACCCTAACCCTAACCCTAACCCTAACCCTAACCCTAACCCTAACCCTAACCCTAACCCTAACCCTAACCCTAACCCTAACCCTAACCCTAACCCTAACCCTAACCCTAACCCTAACCCTAACCCTAACCCTAACCCTAACCCTAACCCTAACCCTAACCCTAACCCTAACCCTAACCCTAACCCTAACCCTAACCCTAACCCTAACCCTAACCCTAACCCTAACCCTAACCCTAACCCTAACCCTAACCCTAACCCTAACCCTAACCCTAACCCTAACCCTAACCCTAACCCTAACCCTAACCCTAACCCTAACCCTAACCCTAACCCTAACCCTAACCCTAACCCTAACCCTAACCCTAACCCTAACCCTAACCCTAACCCTAACCCTAACCCTAACCCTAACCCTAACCCTAACCCTAACCCTAACCCTAACCCTAACCCTAACCCTAACCCTAACCCTAACCCTAACCCTAACCCTAACCCTAACCCTAACCCTAACCCTAACCCTAACCCTAACCCTAACCCTAACCCTAACCCTAACCCTAACCCTAACCCTAACCCTAACCCTAACCCTAACCCTAACCCTAACCCTAACCCTAACCCTAACCCTAACCCTAACCCTAACCCTAACCCTAACCCTAACCCTAACCCTAACCCTAACCCTAACCCTAACCCTAACCCTAACCCTAACCCTAACCCTAACCCTAACCCTAACCCTAACCCTAACCCTAACCCTAACCCTAACCCTAACCCTAACCCTAACCCTAACCCTAACCCTAACCCTAACCCTAACCCTAACCCTAACCCTAACCCTAACCCTAACCCTAACCCTAACCCTAACCCTAACCCTAACCCTAACCCTAACCCTAACCCTAACCCTAACCCTAACCCTAACCCTAACCCTAACCCTAACCCTAACCCTAACCCTAACCCTAACCCTAACCCTAACCCTAACCCTAACCCTAACCCTAACCCTAACCCTAACCCTAACCCTAACCCTAACCCTAACCCTAACCCTAACCCTAACCCTAACCCTAACCCTAACCCTAACCCTAACCCTAACCCTAACCCTAACCCTAACCCTAACCCTAACCCTAACCCTAACCCTAACCCTAACCCTAACCCTAACCCTAACCCTAACCCTAACCCTAACCCTAACCCTAACCCTAACCCTAACCCTAACCCTAACCCTAACCCTAACCCTAACCCTAACCCTAACCCTAACCCTAACCCTAACCCTAACCCTAACCCTAACCCTAACCCTAACCCTAACCCTAACCCTAACCCTAACCCTAACCCTAACCCTAACCCTAACCCTAACCCTAACCCTAACCCTAACCCTAACCCTAACCCTAACCCTAACCCTAACCCTAACCCTAACCCTAACCCTAACCCTAACCCTAACCCTAACCCTAACCCTAACCCTAACCCTAACCCTAACCCTAACCCTAACCCTAACCCTAACCCTAACCCTAACCCTAACCCTAACCCTAACCCTAACCCTAACCCTAACCCTAACCCTAACCCTAACCCTAACCCTAACCCTAACCCTAACCCTAACCCTAACCCTAACCCTAACCCTAACCCTAACCCTAACCCTAACCCTAACCCTAACCCTAACCCTAACCCTAACCCTAACCCTAACCCTAACCCTAACCCTAACCCTAACCCTAACCCTAACCCTAACCCTAACCCTAACCCTAACCCTAACCCTAACCCTAACCCTAACCCTAACCCTAACCCTAACCCTAACCCTAACCCTAACCCTAACCCTAACCCTAACCCTAACCCTAACCCTAACCCTAACCCTAACCCTAACCCTAACCCTAACCCTAACCCTAACCCTAACCCTAACCCTAACCCTAACCCTAACCCTAACCCTAACCCTAACCCTAACCCTAACCCTAACCCTAACCCTAACCCTAACCCTAACCCTAACCCTAACCCTAACCCTAACCCTAACCCTAACCCTAACCCTAACCCTAACCCTAACCCTAACCCTAACCCTAACCCTAACCCTAACCCTAACCCTAACCCTAACCCTAACCCTAACCCTAACCCTAACCCTAACCCTAACCCTAACCCTAACCCTAACCCTAACCCTAACCCTAACCCTAACCCTAACCCTAACCCTAACCCTAACCCTAACCCTAACCCTAACCCTAACCCTAACCCTAACCCTAACCCTAACCCTAACCCTAACCCTAACCCTAACCCTAACCCTAACCCTAACCCTAACCCTAACCCTAACCCTAACCCTAACCCTAACCCTAACCCTAACCCTAACCCTAACCCTAACCCTAACCCTAACCCTAACCCTAACCCTAACCCTAACCCTAACCCTAACCCTAACCCTAACCCTAACCCTAACCCTAACCCTAACCCTAACCCTAACCCTAACCCTAACCCTAACCCTAACCCTAACCCTAACCCTAACCCTAACCCTAACCCTAACCCTAACCCTAACCCTAACCCTAACCCTAACCCTAACCCTAACCCTAACCCTAACCCTAACCCTAACCCTAACCCTAACCCTAACCCTAACCCTAACCCTAACCCTAACCCTAACCCTAACCCTAACCCTAACCCTAACCCTAACCCTAACCCTAACCCTAACCCTAACCCTAACCCTAACCCTAACCCTAACCCTAACCCTAACCCTAACCCTAACCCTAACCCTAACCCTAACCCTAACCCTAACCCTAACCCTAACCCTAACCCTAACCCTAACCCTAACCCTAACCCTAACCCTAACCCTAACCCTAACCCTAACCCTAACCCTAACCCTAACCCTAACCCTAACCCTAACCCTAACCCTAACCCTAACCCTAACCCTAACCCTAACCCTAACCCTAACCCTAACCCTAACCCTAACCCTAACCCTAACCCTAACCCTAACCCTAACCCTAACCCTAACCCTAACCCTAACCCTAACCCTAACCCTAACCCTAACCCTAACCCTAACCCTAACCCTAACCCTAACCCTAACCCTAACCCTAACCCTAACCCTAACCCTAACCCTAACCCTAACCCTAACCCTAACCCTAACCCTAACCCTAACCCTAACCCTAACCCTAACCCTAACCCTAACCCTAACCCTAACCCTAACCCTAACCCTAACCCTAACCCTAACCCTAACCCTAACCCTAACCCTAACCCTAACCCTAACCCTAACCCTAACCCTAACCCTAACCCTAACCCTAACCCTAACCCTAACCCTAACCCTAACCCTAACCCTAACCCTAACCCTAACCCTAACCCTAACCCTAACCCTAACCCTAACCCTAACCCTAACCCTAACCCTAACCCTAACCCTAACCCTAACCCTAACCCTAACCCTAACCCTAACCCTAACCCTAACCCTAACCCTAACCCTAACCCTAACCCTAACCCTAACCCTAACCCTAACCCTAACCCTAACCCTAACCCTAACCCTAACCCTAACCCTAACCCTAACCCTAACCCTAACCCTAACCCTAACCCTAACCCTAACCCTAACCCTAACCCTAACCCTAACCCTAACCCTAACCCTAACCCTAACCCTAACCCTAACCCTAACCCTAACCCTAACCCTAACCCTAACCCTAACCCTAACCCTAACCCTAACCCTAACCCTAACCCTAACCCTAACCCTAACCCTAACCCTAACCCTAACCCTAACCCTAACCCTAACCCTAACCCTAACCCTAACCCTAACCCTAACCCTAACCCTAACCCTAACCCTAACCCTAACCCTAACCCTAACCCTAACCCTAACCCTAACCCTAACCCTAACCCTAACCCTAACCCTAACCCTAACCCTAACCCTAACCCTAACCCTAACCCTAACCCTAACCCTAACCCTAACCCTAACCCTAACCCTAACCCTAACCCTAACCCTAACCCTAACCCTAACCCTAACCCTAACCCTAACCCTAACCCTAACCCTAACCCTAACCCTAACCCTAACCCTAACCCTAACCCTAACCCTAACCCTAACCCTAACCCTAACCCTAACCCTAACCCTAACCCTAACCCTAACCCTAACCCTAACCCTAACCCTAACCCTAACCCTAACCCTAACCCTAACCCTAACCCTAACCCTAACCCTAACCCTAACCCTAACCCTAACCCTAACCCTAACCCTAACCCTAACCCTAACCCTAACCCTAACCCTAACCCTAACCCTAACCCTAACCCTAACCCTAACCCTAACCCTAACCCTAACCCTAACCCTAACCCTAACCCTAACCCTAACCCTAACCCTAACCCTAACCCTAACCCTAACCCTAACCCTAACCCTAACCCTAACCCTAACCCTAACCCTAACCCTAACCCTAACCCTAACCCTAACCCTAACCCTAACCCTAACCCTAACCCTAACCCTAACCCTAACCCTAACCCTAACCCTAACCCTAACCCTAACCCTAACCCTAACCCTAACCCTAACCCTAACCCTAACCCTAACCCTAACCCTAACCCTAACCCTAACCCTAACCCTAACCCTAACCCTAACCCTAACCCTAACCCTAACCCTAACCCTAACCCTAACCCTAACCCTAACCCTAACCCTAACCCTAACCCTAACCCTAACCCTAACCCTAACCCTAACCCTAACCCTAACCCTAACCCTAACCCTAACCCTAACCCTAACCCTAACCCTAACCCTAACCCTAACCCTAACCCTAACCCTAACCCTAACCCTAACCCTAACCCTAACCCTAACCCTAACCCTAACCCTAACCCTAACCCTAACCCTAACCCTAACCCTAACCCTAACCCTAACCCTAACCCTAACCCTAACCCTAACCCTAACCCTAACCCTAACCCTAACCCTAACCCTAACCCTAACCCTAACCCTAACCCTAACCCTAACCCTAACCCTAACCCTAACCCTAACCCTAACCCTAACCCTAACCCTAACCCTAACCCTAACCCTAACCCTAACCCTAACCCTAACCCTAACCCTAACCCTAACCCTAACCCTAACCCTAACCCTAACCCTAACCCTAACCCTAACCCTAACCCTAACCCTAACCCTAACCCTAACCCTAACCCTAACCCTAACCCTAACCCTAACCCTAACCCTAACCCTAACCCTAACCCTAACCCTAACCCTAACCCTAACCCTAACCCTAACCCTAACCCTAACCCTAACCCTAACCCTAACCCTAACCCTAACCCTAACCCTAACCCTAACCCTAACCCTAACCCTAACCCTAACCCTAACCCTAACCCTAACCCTAACCCTAACCCTAACCCTAACCCTAACCCTAACCCTAACCCTAACCCTAACCCTAACCCTAACCCTAACCCTAACCCTAACCCTAACCCTAACCCTAACCCTAACCCTAACCCTAACCCTAACCCTAACCCTAACCCTAACCCTAACCCTAACCCTAACCCTAACCCTAACCCTAACCCTAACCCTAACCCTAACCCTAACCCTAACCCTAACCCTAACCCTAACCCTAACCCTAACCCTAACCCTAACCCTAACCCTAACCCTAACCCTAACCCTAACCCTAACCCTAACCCTAACCCTAACCCTAACCCTAACCCTAACCCTAACCCTAACCCTAACCCTAACCCTAACCCTAACCCTAACCCTAACCCTAACCCTAACCCTAACCCTAACCCTAACCCTAACCCTAACCCTAACCCTAACCCTAACCCTAACCCTAACCCTAACCCTAACCCTAACCCTAACCCTAACCCTAACCCTAACCCTAACCCTAACCCTAACCCTAACCCTAACCCTAACCCTAACCCTAACCCTAACCCTAACCCTAACCCTAACCCTAACCCTAACCCTAACCCTAACCCTAACCCTAACCCTAACCCTAACCCTAACCCTAACCCTAACCCTAACCCTAACCCTAACCCTAACCCTAACCCTAACCCTAACCCTAACCCTAACCCTAACCCTAACCCTAACCCTAACCCTAACCCTAACCCTAACCCTAACCCTAACCCTAACCCTAACCCTAACCCTAACCCTAACCCTAACCCTAACCCTAACCCTAACCCTAACCCTAACCCTAACCCTAACCCTAACCCTAACCCTAACCCTAACCCTAACCCTAACCCTAACCCTAACCCTAACCCTAACCCTAACCCTAACCCTAACCCTAACCCTAACCCTAACCCTAACCCTAACCCTAACCCTAACCCTAACCCTAACCCTAACCCTAACCCTA